>NC_056727.1:980050993-980070993 GCF_019279795.1 Protopterus annectens | reverse complement strand
TTTTACTTATAGTGATCAAGGGTGTCTTACCTTTTAAGGATTTTGCTCTATCTTGTAGTAGCTTCCTCCTTTTGTTGTAGAGTTTGTTTATGGCTGGGGTCCACCAGACTGGTTTGGTACAAAGAGTCTTTGTTTTGCTTGGGATTGCCTTATCCAAGCAGTCCTGCAGGTGCTGGTAGAAGGCGTTTGTAAGTGATTCAGCGGCTTGAGTATTGTTTTCCAAAGGAGACCACACTAGTCTTTAGAAGTGTGAAGTCGGTTTGCGAGAATTTCTTTTCTGTGGTTTTTTTTATTTCAGGGGGGGGGGGGATGAGGACCTCCAGCGAGATTAGTTTGTGATCTGATCTCACCAGTGAGGGGTATACTTCGGTGTTGAACATTGTGCTCCCATGTTCGTGATGATGAGATCAAGTATGTTATCTCCTCTTGTGGGGATGGTGACTAGTTGTTCCATGGCATTTGAGTTTATGAATTCCAGGAACTTTTGGGCTAGGGTGTTTGGGCTTGAGTAGTGTTCCCAGTCTATATTAGGGTAATTGAAGTCACCTAGTATGATGGTGTTTGGTGATACATTTATCCCTCTAGTGTTTTCAGGAAGACCATGTGAGTTTCCTGAGTTTGTGAGGTGGCCTGTAACATGCTACAATTTGCAGAGCAGTCTTGCCTATGGTTAATTGCACCTGGATGGTCTCCGATGCATACCAGTCTTGAGGTGTGGGTGTCCTTGATGAATATGGATACCCCCTCCTTTCTTGGTATTGTCCGGATTTTGGGGCGGGCATGATATGAGGTAAAACCTGATAGCTGGGGTGCTCTCAGGAGCCTTGAACCAGGTTTCTGTCACAGCACAGACATCGATGTTCTCCATACTGAGAAGGGCCTTTTGAGATTTAGACTTCTGGCATTGAGCAGCATTACCCTTAGTTTTTTTCCTTTTTGTGTTCTAGGGTGGTAGGTTTAGAATTTGAGCCTTGCCTAAAAAGGCACTATGGGGTGGCAAGAGCCTTTGCCAATATCCGGAATCCCAGGGGTGACAGGTGCAAGCCGCAGCATGTCATCCCAGGCAGACAGATACTGGATCCCTTTGAATGACACCAGTGTTTAAGCCAATTGTTAAAGCTGATCATCTTATCTCTGTATTGTGGCATCATTCTTGGTGAAGGTAGGATACTGCTCAAGGTCAGGGTCATACCTGCCTGGGCTACATAATCAGAGAGCTCCTCAATGTCTCTTTTCATGTAGTCCGTCTCAGGTCGTTTACACCAGCGTGGACAATGACTGAGTCATATTTGTACCTGCTGTTGAGAGACCTGAGTGCTTGCGGACAGGCAGCTTACTGTGACCTTCTCCTTACTCAGTCTGGTGAGCGGGACATCAGTGTGTCTGACTATGGAGTCACCAATGACTAGTGTGTCTGGCATTGTGTTTGGCCTTAAGGGCTGTGACTGTTTGACACTCTGACTGTGAGGTCTATGTGTTGGTGTTGTGTTCTGAGGTGGTGGTTGTTTGGGTGTCTGCTTTGGTGGCCTCTGCTGTTTTGGTAGATTTTTGATCAGAGCCTCCAGTATGTCTTTGTGTGTTTATGTTTATGATTTGAGGTTGTAATGGTACTATGTGAGACTGGGTCTATAGTGTGTGTGGTAACCTTCTCCTCCTGACTGGTCTTGCCAGTCCTATGTTGAAGAGCTCAGCCTCCAGTTTGGCCGTATAGTTGCATCTTGTATTTGTGTTTTGTGGGAGGAGGAAAGGGTTGTCTGTGTACATGAGGCAATTGAAACATTGCCTCAATATTCAGGTTCACCAGCTGAGCAGGAGAGGACACTAGCAACTGATCCCTCGACATGCTAGAAGGGTAAACTTTAAAAAAGATTCGAGAAATGGGGGTTGCCTTTTGGGGTACTATCTATGACAAGAGTGATCAAGGTAATAAGTACTGTAGGAGCAAGTGCTAGGTTTAATAGATAGAGAATAGTCTACTTGGAGTCAAGTAGAGTTGATCTTTTAGTTATAGGATTGATTTGATCAGTAGTATAGTTCGAGGAAGGTAGTTTTAAGGGAAAATTTGAAGAGTGGACTTTAGGTAGCCGAATAGTTTAAACCTGCTTAACCGGCACTGCCCTAGTGTGCAACAGTGGCAGCTCCGCGCCAAATCGCCTAAAATAGCTAAGCAGCCAGCTGCTGCTACCAGGGGCTGGAAAAGCTAGAAACTGGCCCAAAACGACCAATAAACTACTAGTTACTGGCTGAAACCTCACAAAACTGGACCCCACTGGTAACCCAAATAAGGCAAGGAAACAGTACACAGGAACTACAACCAAAGCCCAGGAATCAGCAACTCTGAAACTGGACTAAACTAGTAAAGCAGGAAAAACAAGAGATATTTTTTTTTTTTCTTTTTTTCACAAAACAGGCAGAAACAGGTACAGCAAACACTTATAAATGCTATGAATCAGCTACTACAGCTTACACAGAAGAATTTGCTACAAATACAGTCAAATAGTAACAAACAAGGATTCCAAGTGCAATATTAAGTTAAATGCAGTAAAACAGCTTCAATGTAACAGAAAGGCAGGCGAAATACAGTTGCTAGGTATTCAGATGTGGAAAGCAACAAAAATACACTTAGTATCAAGAAAAGTCGCCTATTCAGCTCTCTGCAGCCTGGATTACTCTGCTGGCCCACGTGGAGTCTGTGCTGAGTAGGTACAAGCTGAAAGTTTTATACCAGGGGCTGGAAAAAGCTAGAAACTGGCCCAAAACGACCAATAAACTACTAGATACTGGCTGAAACCTCACAAAACTGGACAAAGGCAGCTCAATGCTTCCCACTCCCACTCGTATCCAAGGTACCTTCCCTTCCCCAAATAAGGCAAGGAAACAGTACACAGGAACTACAACCAAAGCCCAGGAATCAGCAACTCTGAAACTGGACTAAACTAGTAAAGCAGGAAAGCAAGGTAGCTTCCCTTCCCCCAAAAAAGGCAAGGAAACAGTACACAGGAACTACAACCAAAGCCCAGGAATCAGCAACTCTGAAACTGGACTAAACTAGTAAAGCAGGAAAAACAAGAGATATTTTTTTCTTTTTTTTTTTTCTAAAACAGGCAGAAACAGGTACAGCAAACACTTATAAATGCTATGAATCAGCTACTACAGCTTACACAGAAGAATTTGCTACAAATACAGTCAAATAGTAACAAACAAGGATTCCAAGTGCAATATTAAGTTAAATGCAGTAAAACAAGCTTCAATGTAACAGAAAGACAAATACAGTTGCTAGGTATTCAGATGTGGAAAGCAACAAAAATATACTTAGTATCATTCAGCTCTCTGCAGCCTGGATTACTCTGCTGGCCCACGTGGAGTCTGTGCTGAGTAGGTACAAGCTGAAAGTTTTATACCAGGGGGCTGGAAAAAGCTAGAAACTGGCCCAAAACGACCAATAAACTACTAGATACTGGCTGAAACCTCACAAAACTGGACAAAAGGCAGTGTGTACCATGCCATCATTAGCCTTGGTAACCATAACATCTAGAAATTCAATTATTTTCCCTTCCAATTTGCCACTAAACCAAATACCATATTGATTTTGATTAAAAAAAGTTGACAAACTGTCGCCACCTATCCACAGTACCCTGCCATATTACCCAACAGTTGTCCAGATACCTTCTCCACATCAATAATTCTGATGTAAATTCCTTCTGTTGATAAATCATTTGTACCTCCATAAACCCCATAAACAGGTCCGCATATATGGGAGCAAAAGTTGCTCCCATGGCTGTACCCTTAATCTGCAGGTACCATTCCGATCCATATCTAAAGAAATTATGTTCTAACACCAAACTCAAAAGTTTTAGTAAAAATTCCTGCTCTTCATTTTGACAATGACCCGAAACATGAACCCAGTATTGTATGGCAGCTATTCCTCCTTGATGAGGAATACTCGTGTATAAAGCCTGTACATCTAGTGTGCCCATAAAAGCATGACTAGGAATATAAAGATCATCCATTAGCTGTAAAAACTAGTTTGTATCCTTAATCCTAGCCGACACATAGGTTAATAATGGTTTCAGTTTTAACTCCAAATACACTGATAGTGGTTCTGTCAAGGACCCTCTGCCAGCTACAATGGGTCTTCCTGGTATGGGGGAAATAGACTTGTGGATCTTAGGAACTAAGTAAAAATTTTGTGGAGAAGGATCGTCTACTGTCAATTGTTGTTGTAATTCTTTTGTAATAATACCCACCTCTCTAGCTCTTTCCAAAAATTGGTCAATTTCTAGTTTAAAGCCCACTATCGGATCTATAAGAAGATGGCAATAAGATGTTACATCAGTCAAATGTCGTTGAATTCCTATTTCATATGCCTCTTTGCCCCAAACCACTATGGCGCTACAATTGTCCACCATAGTGATGATCATTATCATCCAACATAGGTTTTATGGATATATATATATATATATATATATATATATATATATATATATATATATAATGCTCAGTTGATTTGTCTCTAAACTTCTATTATGCTGTTAGAACTACTATCATTGTTATGTATATGCATAAAAACATTTTAATTAGTTATATGTATTCATATGTATTGGTCCGTGTACTGAGGTAGCAGATCAAGGGTTAAAACATTTTAGACAATTAAATCCAATTATCTCATTAGATGAATTTGCAATTATATAGTGTTCTGATGAAGTCTATTACTTATAGATGTTTTAATTGATTTTTATTAAAAGTTCTTTCTGCTACCTGGTGGACTGGTGAACATTTTTTACAGCGATACATAGCAGTTATCATCTGTTTTGCTTACTGCCTTACTGGAACTGTTACATTTTTTTGTTTATTACTCAAGTTTTGCAAAACTTGTTTTTCTTCCCTGGTCATATTATCCTTAAAATGCCTAAAGACCTTACCCTGATTCAATTGTAAATCTTGTAACACGTGTTCCTCAAATATTTTCGCTGCTCCATGGTATGGGGGCTGAAACTCAGATTTCCTGAATATAAATCTATCCTGTGTATATCTAAACTGAGGTCTATGAGAATAATAGTATTTTAAATTCAACTTGCGACAAAATGCCTTTACATCTTTCACCACTTCAAAATGGGACACATAGCTATCAGGCACAAAGCCAAGGCCTTTATTTAACACACGGTATTCCAAATCTGAAAATGCATGGTCAGTCAAGTTTACCACCAAATTATTATCAATATCCTGGGTATCAATGGTATTATCTATCCGTTGTTGACCATTTTGCTGAACATTTTTTCCATTTCTTGAACCAGCATGCTTCCTGCCCCCTCTCCTAAAGGGCCCCTTACCCTTTTTGGTATTGGGGAACTCAAAACTGTAGGTTCTACCCCCTCTAATTCTGTATCGGTATTTGAATAACCTGAAGACACGTCAGATATACTAGAGTTGTCAGTACTTCTTCTACTGAGTATAGATCTCAGCCTTTTCCTATTAGGTCTCACTTGTCCCTTATGATACCCTTCAGTAAATCTTACTGACCTTTTAACTTTCTTCCAAGTGTAAGCCAAATTATTGGCATAATCCTTAGAATCTCTCTGAAATTTTTTAAGTTTCCTATCTGATAATTCCTTCTCCATTTTTTGGACCTCATTTACATAATGCGTATATCTTTCGTTGTACGTTTGTTCTTGACTATATTTAACCATGTCTTCATAGGCCTTATTCAACTTTACTACCATCTCTGTATGTTACTCCTTAGAGTACTCTATTAATAATGTAATAAACATACTAGAAGCTGTAGACTGAACTTGTCTGCATTTACTTAAAAAATGTTCATTATCGGCCCCAATACCAGGCTCTAAATAGACCCTAAGGCCTCGGAGAGCTATATTGGCTGTAACATATGCTTTTAACAACTTTGTGTGCCATACATTGGCTCTCACCTTTTTAGTAATATCAGTTAACCGGGTGAACTGTGTCTCCAAATTGGTTCTTTCATGACCTTTTGTTGATACATCAGTCCCTCTTCCCACATTAAAAATTGTCAAATCATCATTATTAATGGCCAAAGTATCCAAAAATGTTTTTAAATCTTGAGCTTCTACCATCCTTAAATATCAAAAACTACCTTGTAATTGCTCCTGAGGTGTAACTCAAATGAGTGAACTCAATACCCAATCTAACTCCAAATAAAGCAGTAAAAAATTATACTACTATTAGTGATTCACTTATTGCTTTATTAATAGACATTGAGACCGCACCAGTGCATCTGCCAAAAATGCTCACTATTTTGTTTGTAAAATACATATGTGAAATCAAAATTACTAGCTCACAGTGCTCACATAACACTAGCTAGATAAACTTATGCCCACACTTAGAAAAGATCCCGGCCTGAATGCTAATGCCCAACCTACAATTATACATTCACTTAATATTACCAGGGCTTCAAATAGTAGCTAAAATAGTTATGAACAGATTAGAGGAAGACAAAAAATGACGAATGTGTAGTACGAGGTATAAATTTTGACCTCAATAATACTGCAGTTTACTTGCTTTTAGCTTCATCAAATTGGCCCCTATAAATAAGACTGTATTTATATATCTATATATATCTATATATAGTGCTGTATATTGGTAATAACACATCATGCTAACATTTACATAAATGTTGCAGAAAATTTTTTTAAATATTTTCAAATAGAGGCTGGGGTTGTTATAAACTGGTCTAAATTAGATAAAATTCAATATGTTATCTAAGAGGTATGAATATTAACCTCTATTATACTTGCAAATATGATATATACACACTCATACACACACACACACACACACACACACACACACACACACACACACATATATATATATATATATATATATATATATATATATATATATAGTTTACTATTAAAACTTTGAACGGCAAAATATTTCCATTCGACATACCGAAAAAAAAAAAATGAAAGTCAAAATGTGCAACACGGCACAATGTCAAATCAGCTAAATGAATTCAGCAGATTCAACATTGTTGCCAAACAGACTACATGATGTCCGTACTGGAGCTCAGGTAAAGGAAACTCCTATACCTAACATCACGTTTTTGCAGGGGGGCAAACCCCCCTGCACTCCCCACATCCCTTGTTCACTACTACTATTCCAACTCTGAGATCGCACTACAGTGAGGAAAGGGATGAATTTCCCACACCGCACTGTACTGCAATCTCTGTACAGTACTTCGAGTTTATATTAGGGAATGCACTGTGCATTCGCTGATATAAACTTTCGAACATGGAGATGTTCAGCAAGATGGAAATTTGAACATCCATGTTTCAAGTTTCCATCTGTGAAGATTCTCCTTTCCACCTTTTAATTGTAAACCTATATGTATGTGTGTATGTATATATATATATATATATATATATATATATATATATATATATATATATATATATATATATTCAGTGGTGGGGCACAGGGTAATACAGAAGAGCTAATGATATTCCTTATTAAGTAGTTGTTCCCTGCAGTGTTGAGCCGTGTAGGACTGTCATGCTATATAATGATTCTCCCTTCCAGAGTACTGTTTTGTATAGTACACCGATCTGTATTATGTGCAGCTGTACACTATTCAGAGAAGCTGAGAGTCTTCTGTATTCTGCTGTTAATTACCACCATCCATGTTTGTGAACTGTTGCAAAGATCAAGGGGCACTATAAATAGCACAGACAATGCATTAATATGAATGTTGTTATGAATACTCCTAGTATATTTTCAAAACTGGGGATGCCTGAAGGTGTCATGTATGACAATACACCACAAGACAAGCCAGGCTGAAATGAGATTTTATACATATAACCTCTTGGACATGTTGCAGTCAAATGAGAAAACAGGGAAAACTAACCAAACAGTGAAAAATCTCATTAGTAGAACTTAAGCAACCTTTATAAGGCATGTCATCTCACAGCTTTTGGTAATGCAGAAATATTCATCTGTGGGGGGCTCACTATCTCAACATTTTTAAATGTTTGATTTTCTCTTTTGCTTCATTCTTTTCAGCTATCCCAATGCCCCCATCAATTGGTGGGTCTACCAGCCTCTCCTACTGCCCCTGGGCAGAACTTAAGGGCATTCTGGGGAGAGGTTGTGCCATTGACTGCTTCCACCAGGAGACTTTTTTCATTTATGACCTGCCCCTTGGTATTCCTCTTCCCCTGTGTTTGCCCCTTGTATGGACCAAGTCTACCAGCAGGGAACACCTGCACAAACATCCTCCACCCAGGGAGAGGCATACGCATCCCTCCCAAGCCATTGACTCGCTCACCCAAGCTGCTAATCAAATCCAGGTTATCATAGTTACGGCTTTATCCTTCTACATCATGGCGCTGTCCTCACTCTTTCAACAGTTTAGTTCCTCACAGAAGGAAAAAGTGAAAAACAAGGTATTATTTCAGCTACATTACTTATGCTTGCAAATCATCATAAAGTAAAGTAAATGTTATAGAAAAATAAGAAGAGGCAGACATAACAGTCATGTAAATAAACAGACACAAACACAAATAAATTAAGTCACAAAAACTACTGGACATTGCCATGTTTACAGGCTGGAGACAGAGTCAGAAAAGAAACAGTACATGAAATTTGTAGCTTTAAACTGAAGTAATTTTAAAGTAGCCAAATAAGTGGTTTGTGTTGCATTTGAGGAAGATAGAAAACTATATAGAAGGAATCACAGGATTTGTGTAAGGCTATTACAACAAAATCGATAGAAGATGAGCAACTAGAAATGTCACACCCAGTCCTGTCATTAGAAAAGAGACTGCGATAACAGTGACAATCTAGAATTGCAGAGACAGGTTCCTTTGGGAGTTTGCACTGTAATTTCCAGTTGGCAGAGCCTAAGCTTTTTGATCAAAAGAAATGTTATTCTCACATTTCAAACAAATATTCATACCTCTGGAACCATAGGGTTGAAAAAGAAGTGTTAATGGCAAACTCTTTTTATAGTGGTAGTATTATTTAGGTTCTAGGTCTTAAACTCGATTTTATAAGTCACAGTAAACACAGTAACTATTATGTTTCTGATATTGTGTGAACAACTTACAATATCTTAGCAACTATTCAAGTTATACATATACCTGTACTGTCAGTGGCATTTTGTTCATCCAACTAAGAGCTTCCACATGAGGCTAAGCAGTTCTGTCTGTGCTACTTGGTTATCAAGATATTTAGAAAACCTGAAATTTATGACAAATCAAGTAAATACTATATGAACAACAATTAATTTATCCTCAATTGCCCTAATAGGAGGTCAGATATCAATACTGCTATGTTTGCCATTATGTAATCTTTAAGATGAAACCTTTTAATACTTTTTATGTTACATGGTTTTGGAATTATTAATGCAAATATGAACAAGCAATATTTGATGCCTAGAGGTGTCAGCAGGATGTAACTGCAGAAACAACTACAGTGGTCACCATTCACGCATTCATTTTGTCCACTCATAGTGGAAGCCACCTACCCACATGGTTGCCCTCACTATCTCTGGAAATTTAGTTTCATCTGAAATCACGTTTGAGCAACTTTTAGAATCCTTGTCAAAGGCTAAAAATAATAATTCTATGAAACCAGACAATATACCAGGCTGTATTCTCATTGGTGCCAGGTTTGTACTAAATATGCCTTTACTTACACTGTTCAACTTCAGCCTATCCATAGGTTCATAGGTTCATAGGTAGGAACTAGGCTATCTGCCTGAGGGCATTTATAAGCCTAGCCAGAGTGTGTCTGCTTTCGCCGCCCCATTGATTAATTAACTGAGCCTCTGTCAAGCAGAGCCAATGAAGTGATCCCAGGGGTGTATTTTCTGTTACCCATCCACTCGTCAAGGTTTCTCTTGAAGAGTGTTAGTGAGGAGCTCTGCCTAATGTAGATAGGAATTTTGTTCCACAGCATGGGGAGTCCCTGTGACAGGACTCTATCCCTCCAGCATGTTCTATTTATTGTTGTGGTGAGGTTTAGCTCAGTAGAGCGCGTGGCTCGCAGTGACTTGGATTTCTTTAGGTGGAGCATGTCCATCAATTCTGAGTTGGACATGGCTTGGTAAGTCAGGCAGATATCACCTCTGAGTAAGCGATATGCCACTGAATACAGCCAGAGTTTTTTCAGTCGGTCTGCATGGGACATATGTTTGAGGCCAGTAATCCTCTTGGTGAGGTGCTTTTGTGGTCTTTCCAGTTGTTGGAAGTGTCTTGTGAGGTACATCCCAAATGAGGCATTGTACTCTATGATGGGTCTGATGAGTGACAAGTAGAGGGGCACTATAACCTCTTTATTTCTAGATGCGAACCCTTTAGTAATTAGATGGGCCACATAGAAGGATTTACTAACTACTTTGGCAATATGATTGTCAAAGGAGGGATTACTATCTACCTGGGTTCCCAGATCTCTTATTACCTCTTCTGTATTAAGGTAGCTGCCACCTATGTGGTAATTTGTGGGTGTTTTGTTTTTCCCAAATGAGATGACTATGCATTTTTTGGCATTTAGCTTGAGGCCATGACTTTGACACCAGGTGTCCATCTCAGTAAAGCCTTTTTGGAGGATATCCGTGTCAGCCGGAGAGTCAGTTATGGCTCCCAGTTTGCAGTCATCAGTGAACTTGGTTACCCATAGTCCTCCTGTGTTTGCCTATACTTCTGAGAAGTATATGCTGAACTGTAAGGGTTCCAGGACCGAGCCTTGCGGGACATCACTTGTGACTGGTTTAGAGTCGGGCCTGGAGCCTGCTATTCTTACTGTGTGAGTTCTGTCTGTAAGCCAGTTGGCAACCCATCTTGTGACGTAGGGGTTTATGTTCAGGTTGGTGAGTTTTTCTATAATACCTGAGTGAGGAATGGAGTTGAATGCCTTGGTGAGGTCAAGGTAGGCTGTGTGAACCACCTTTCCCTCGTCTATATCCTTGGTGACTGTCTCAAAGAAGTCAACCAGGTTTAGTAGGCATGATCTGCCCTTAACAAAGCCGAACTGGGTCAGGTCAAGTGTTTGGAGGTTCCTAATATCTTTGTTAATGAGGCCTGTGGAGGCTGAGGTTGAACAGTGTGTTTAGGTGGAGGGTTAGTTCATTCTGTAGTTTGTACAAGACGCATCCTAGGACACCATCTGGCCCCATTGACGTTGTGCTTTTGGCTTTTGAAAGGGCTGTTTTCACCTGTGCATCTGTGCTTTCCGGGACACTGCACTTTTCCGGTATTGTTGTGGGCCCTTTTGGAGGTGAGAGGGGGGGTGAAGTTTGCACTGAATCTATCTGCCAGGATGTTGGCAATATTAGTAGGTTCAGTATATTTTGTGCTATTTTGCACTAGCTCAGAGCATATCTGTGAGTTGCCACTTAGATTCTTGACATAGCTAAAGAAGGCTTTGTGGTTATCTTTCAAATCCTTGGCTATTTTTCTTTCAAAGTTAGCCTTGGATGATTTTATGAGGGACCTTAGTTTCTTACTGATACTGATCAGGGATGTCTTTCCTTCTTGGGATTTGCTTTTTTTCTGAACTAGTTTCTTCCTTTTGTTGTATAACCTGTTTATGGCAGGGGTCCACCAAACTGGTTTCCTTCTCTTAGGGAAGTGAGTCTTGGTTTTGCTAGGGATGGCACAATCCATGCATCCTTGTAGGTGCTCATAGAGTGCATTTGTAAAGGATTCTGCATCTTGGGCGTTATCCTTTAGCGTGGGGGCTGTGAAACTTACCACCTCTGTCTTAAGTAAGGTGAAGTTTGCTTTAGAAGTTTTTCACTGTGGTTTCCTTGGATGGAGGTGGTGGTGGTGGGGTGTGGACATCCAGAGTGATTAGTTTATGGTCTAATCTAACCAGTGGCAGGTTGACCTCCAGTGCAGAACACCTGTCGCCCATTTTGGTGATGACCAGGTCCAATATGTTTTCACTTCTGGTAGGGGAGTTTACCAGCTGATCCAGGGCATTTGAGTTGATAAATTCTAGGAAGCGGTGAGTCTGGGAGTTTGTACTCAAGTAGTTTTCCCAGTTAATGGTAGAGTAATTGAAATCACCCAATATCAGGGTGTTCGGAAGGACCTTCATGTTTTCCAGTGCCTCCAGAAAGGCAGAGTGGTGGTCCTGGGTCATGGAGGGTGATCTGTAGCAGGCCACAATTTGCATTGCAGATTTGCCTGATGTTAGTTACACATGGATGATCTCAGAGGTATCATGCTGCACCACTAACCTGGAGGTGTAGGTATCTTTGATGAATATGGATACACCCCCTCCTTTTGTGTTTCGGTCCGTGTTCTGTGGCTGAAATGTGTGGTATGACTTGTAGCCCGGTAGTGCTGGAGTGCTCTTTGGAGCCTTGAACCAGGTTTCAGTTACTGCACAGATGTTGATGTTCTCCATACTGAGGAGTGCTTCGAGTGCATGCATTTTGAGATTTAAACTGCTGGCGTTGAGTAGCATAACCCTCATTTTTTTATTTGTGCTGTTTATGGAGGTGGGTTTGACTTTTGTGATTGCCTAAAAAAGTCACTATGGGGGCAGCAAGAGCCTTGGCCAGTATTCAAAAGCCCAGGGGTGACAGGTGCAAGCCATCTCTTGCAAAGCAATGTGGCTTGTCAAGCATGTCATCCCAGGCTGACAGACACTGGATCCCCTTTGAATGACACCAGAAGCTTAGCCGATTGTTGAAATTGATCATTTTTTCTTTATACTGAGGTATCATTCTTGGTGAGGGCAGGATGCTACTCAGGGTCAGGGTCATACCTGCCTGGGCTACATGATCAGAGAGCTCTTCCATGTCTCTTTTCATGTAGTCCAGGGAGGTACATCTCAGGTCATTCACACCAATATGAACAATGACAGAGTCATATTTATACTTGTTCTGGAGTGACCTGAGTGCTTGTGTTATGTGGCGGATTCTGGCTCCTGACAGGCAACTAACAGTCACCTTCTCCCTGTCCAGCCTAGTGAGTGGGACGTCAATGTGCCTGACTATAGAGTCACCTATTACTAGTGTGTTAGGTATGTTATTTTGCCTTAAGGGCTGTGATTGTGTGGCACATTGATTTTGTGTTTTATGTGTTGTCTGGTTTGTGACGGGAGGTGCAGGTTTTTTGGGTGTCTTCTTTGGAGCTCTCGGATGCTTTTGCAGGTTTTTATTTAGAGCTTCCAAGTATGATTTAGTGTATTTATGTGTATTTTTTGCCAGTGCTGGTTTAGTATGTCTATGTGAGGCTGGAGGTGTGGTGCAAGTGTTAACCTTCTCCTCATGACTGCCTGTTCCAGTCTTGGGTGGAGAGACCTTAGCCTCCAGTTTGGCTGTATAATTGCATCTCTTGCATATGTTAGTGTTTTGTGGTAGGAGGAGAGGGTTGTCTGTGTACATGAGGCAGTTGTAATATTGCCTCAGGATACCCAAGTTCACCATCTGGACTGAAGAGTACACCTGAAGTTGCCCTTTGGTCATGCCTGAATAGTAGGGTGAGCTGCTTAGTTTCTTGGTTGGTGAGGGGTGGATAAAGAGCCTTGCCCTGCTTGGCAATCAAGTGTCGGGGTATATTAGTGCTTGCTTTTTGAATGCTTAGGTTGAGAGACTAGTTTCAAGGGAAAAACGGAAGAGGAGACTTTGTGGAGCCGGGAATAATTTAATCATAGCTAACCGGTGCTGACTGGTGCGCAAAACTGTGCAAACGTGGTTTTTATAGTAGGGAAATGAAAGAGTGAGAAATTAGCCCAAAATGGCCTATAAACTACTAACTTCTGGGCTGGAACCACTCCTCCAGGGACAGATGGCTGCTCAAAGTTCCCCTCTCTCACAGGTGAACAGAGAAACTTCCCTCTATCCAACTAAGGTATGGGCAACTCAGAAATTTGTAACACAGCCCTGAATTCAACACTAGCCAGAAAACTGGACTATACTAGCTTAGAAGGGTGGGAAACAAGGAATGTTTTTTTTTTTTTTTTAAAGATAAGGCAAAAACAATAAAAAATACATTTAAAAGAGCTTTAAACGACTACAATCGATCAGAAAAGGCTATCGTTCTTTAGTGTGCAGCCTACAACATTTAAACAAATTATTTAAACAAAAACGACTTTTTAAAAGTGCAGGCAGTCAAATATGTACAATATGTGAAAAAACAAGCTTTTTAATCACAATAAATGCTGAAAAATCAGCGTTTAGGCAGAAAACAGTTAAGTACAGCAAGAAAATACAGAAAACTGATACTTAATCACTCCAAAGACTCTCTTTTAAGCTAGAAGGTTTCTATCAGTTTAAGGCTTTCTAGTGCTTTCCAGTAGGTTAGTTACAGGAACAATGGGAAACAAGCACAGATGTGGTCTTTTAAACCAGAAAGTTGAAAGAGATGGACAGCTTCCCAAATGATCAATAAACTACAGTTCCTGGGCCAAGAACCACTCCTCTTGTGGTAGACAGGCTACCTAGTACATACCACTCCCACTGATATGCTAGAATGCTCCATTCCAACACAAAGGCTTGGGGGGCTTAGAAGCTCACAAACATTCCTGGATACAGCAAATCTGTACCTGGACTAGACTAGTTGCGGGAAAGGTGGGGATCAAGTGCAAACATAGGCTTTAAAACCAATAAGTTGAGAGAGATGGGAAAACTGCCCAAACGGCCAATAAACTACAATTTCTGGGCCAGAACCACTCCTCTTGTGGTAGATAGGCTACCTAGTGCTTACCACTCCCACTGATAAGCTAGAAGGCTTCCCTCCAACATAGAAAGGCTTGCTGGGCTCGAAAGCTTACTAACAGTCCTGAATACAGTAACCCTGTATCTGGACTAGGCTAGTTACAGGAAAGGTGGGAAACAAGCGCAAGTGCAGCTTTTAAACCAGAAAGTTGAAAGAGATGGGAGAAAACTGCCCAAACCACCAGTAGCTATAATTTCTGGGCCAGGAACCACTCCTCTTGTGGTAGATAGGCTACCTAATGCTTACCACTCCTACTGATAAGCTAGAAGGCTTCCCTCCAACACAGAAAGGCTTGGGGGGCTCAGAAGCTTACAAAAGAGTCCTGGATACAGCAAATCTGTACCTGGACTACACTAGTTACAGGAAAGGCATGGAACAAGCACAAATGCAGGCTTTTAAGCCAGCAAGTTGAAAGAGATGGAAAACTGCCTAAACGGCCAATAAACTACAATTTATGGGCCAAAACCCACTCTTCCCGTGGAAGATAGGCTACCTAGTGCTTACCACTCCCACTGATAAGCTAGAAGGCTTCCCTCCAACACAGAAAGGCTTGGGGGGCTCAGACGCTTACCAACAGTCCCGGATACAGCAAGTCTGTATCTGGACTAGACTAGTTTCAGGGAAGGCAGGAAACAAGCGTAAATGCAGCTTTTAAAACAGAAAGTTGAAAGAGATGGGAAAAAACTGCTCAAACGGCCAATAAGGTACAAGTTCTGGGCCAGGAGCCACTCCTCTTGTGGGTTAGATAGGCTACCTAGTACTTACCACTCCCACTGATAAGCTAGAAGGCTTCCCTCCAACACAGAAAGGCTTGGGGGGCTCAGAAGCTTACCAACAATCCTGGATACAGCAACTCTGTATCTGGACTAGGCTAGTTACAGGAAAGGCGGGAAACAAGTGCAAGTGCGGCTTTCAAACCAGAAAGTTGAAAGAGATGGAAGAAAACTGCCCAAAACGGCCAATAGCTACAATTTCTGGGCCAGGGACCACTCCTCTTGTGGTAGATAGGCTACCTAATGCTTACCACTCCTACTGATAAGCTGGAAGGCTTCCCTCCAACACAGAAAGGATTGGGAGACTCAGAAGCTTACAAAGAGTCCTGGATACATCAAATCTGTACCTGAACTAGACTAGTAACAGGAAAGGCAGGAAACAAGCGCAAACACAAGCTTTTAAATCAGAAGGTTGAAAGAGATGGAAAAGCTTCCCAAATGGCCAAAAAACTATAATTTCTGGGCCAGAAACCTCTCCTCCTATGGTAGATAGGCTACCTAGTGTTTCCACTCCCACTGATAAGCTAGAAGGCTTCCCTCCAACACAGAAAGGCTTGGGGGGCTCTGGAGCTTACAAACTATCCTGGTGGACTAGACTAGTTACAGGAAAGGCAGAAAACAAGCTTAGAATTTTTTTTTTTTTACAGAAAAGCAGCTAAAACAACAGTATATACAATTCAAATGCAGTGCAGGCTAGCACAAATGTGTAGCAATATTACGACAAATACAGTTTAATTAAATGCAATTAAATTAAAAATGACTACCACAGGGTTTGTGCCTGATGCCTGGAGAATAGCCACTGTGACTTCTCTATACAAGGGTGGTCACTGTACAGACCTGGGTAATTACAGGCGCATTGTCCTCATCAGCCTTATATGCACAGCTATGGAACATATCATAGCAGAACTCATTTATGTGGACATAGGCAGTTTAATTTATCTAGACCCCAATCAGTCTGGATTTCTGAAGGGCAGATCCTGTTTCCTGAAGTTAGCTTTATGAACACATTACACATGCTGTGGACAGTAGTCACTCCATGCATACTGCTTATCTTGACCCAGCTATTGATTTTGACACTATCCCATGGGTTGCTGTTAGTGAAAAATTAAATAAACTTACTGTAAATCCCTATACTGTACAATGGATTACAGTCTGGCTGTCCAATAGATCCACAATTGTGAAAGTTGCTGGTATGCTCTCTAACCATAAGATTTAAACTAATGGTATACACAGGGTCAGTGATGGACCCTCTTCTGTTTGGAAATTATTTTACAGACATCCAAGCCAATATCTCAGAAGTGTGGTTGACAAAGTTTGATGACTGCAAGCCGACACTGTTACAACTCATCCGCTGGTACTAAACAGCTCCAACAAAAGCCAGAATGTGCACATACATGGCGAAGCAAAACCAGCGTCACGCTAAATGCAAACAAGTGCAACATAGCAGTTTTTGGCAAAACAGCTACACCCATGCCATATGTTATAAACGGTACTCCATTTCAGGCAGATACTGTCATAAGAGACTTAGTACTTACACGGAAAACTCTTCCTCGTTCATTTATCATGAACCCCCCACAGTCAGGAAGTTCTCCCCTCTGTCACAGTTAATTTCCAAGGGAATATCTTCATGATCCAAAGAAGTCATTCTACCACCCTATTGTTCCCTTATTTGACTCATTATTGAATGCAGTTCCTGCTTTGGTATGTACAAATCCAAGAATATTGCTCCACTAGAAAGGCCCCCAAACATTTCTAAAGAAGAAAATTAAATGCCTTGAATCCTTCAAATGCCCCAGTAAATTAGCTTGTCTTTCCTTATACTCAGTATCCTGTAGAAACTGTGACGTGATCTGTGTCTAGCTTTTTAAGCCATGAAAGACCCAATTCTATTTGACATCTTATTTCTTCACAAAATAAATGGGCCTACAAACACCTGCATGAGGGAAGTTAATCTATACCAACAAATAAACAAGACTCACTTGGACGATATGTGCCTAACTCAATGCCTCATTAGCATATAGAATAAGTTACAACTACATGGCAAAAAAGTGCTACTTTGGCTAGCTTTAAGGCTTGTCTTGATAACTGGATGGGTAGGCACAAATGTTCACAAGTGTTATCATGTACATCACTACTCAATTTGTGATGTGAGCTCTATTAGGTGCTTGAAAAGGATGGCACAGACTTTTAAGTGTGTCTGTTTAAAGGTGCATATGACTAGGCAACGTATGACCCATGATCGCTTGCCTAACATTGTTCCTGTACACTTCTACTGAGAGTTGTTTTTTCATGATACCATTAATGGGAGGAGATTATAGCTAGATCTAAGACCAACATCACTTAGTATACATCCATTCAGCTATTTATAACATGATTACCCAGTTCATTCATTTTAAGCACTGCAACATCTCAGCCAGAAACTGCTACCATGAGCACTGAGCAAATTCTTCTCTTGTCACAAGCTTTTGTACTCAGTTTCTTTTGCATATTTTAATCCACTATTCTTCCACTGTATATCATCGGATACTAATCTGTATTTTGACATACACTTAGCCTCAGATCTATGAAATGTATTTGTTTTGTTACTTATTACCCATTGTCATGTCTCTTCCATGGATTTGTGATGTTATCTAGTGCAAGCAAGCAATCAGCACATGCACTTCTGTTGTTTGGGTATGCAGAGAATAAGAACATGCAGAGGCCATTAATGTAGACCATTACTTTAAGATGAACACATATCGAACTGGCAGTACTACCATTTTAAGGATCTGTATGATGTCACATGTAGTCTAAGAAAAGCTGTCCTTAAAAAATACAGAATAGACAATGAAATCCATGAAGCACTGATCTGATATCCGAGCCTGCAGGCTCGACAGTTTGCAGGACAAAGAAAGATTAGGAATAAAGATAAAATCTCAGTATGTTGGAAGCTGGCCACAGCTAACTTAACAAAACTTAACAATAATAAATAAAGCCCTCTTTCCAGAGGAAAAAAAAATATTCCAGTTTAGGGTTTAAGCAAATCTTTATTCAATGATGGAGACAAAAATGCTCATCCATTGTTAAATAAAGATCTGCTCACACGGACATTCAGAACAGTTCTCCTTATTCCTAATCTTAAAATTTACAGAATCAGTCATAGTTCCCAGTTCACATCATAATAATATGCAAAGTAGTGGCGGCATAGAGATGAAGTAGGGAGGAAATGTTATCTTATTTTTTCTGCAAGTTTCAGATGAATCCATGATGTCATTTAGCTATTCAGAGTACAAGTGCGTGTCTTACAGCTGTTCTACTTGTTAAGAAATGTTAGCTATTTAATGACTCTTGTTTTGTCTAGTCAGGTAAATGTGCAAGACACAAGTGTTATTTTTCTAAGGCGACCTGGGAGTACTGCCTAATTAAGTGACCTGCTCAGACTTAGTAAATGGAGAATAAGGGAATCAAACCACTTACTGTAAGGTAACTCTAGTTAGCAGCTCACATCTTTAATCCTGTGTAACAAATGGCCAGAACAATTATTTCAGTACTTAGTGGGTCTAATGGCATAAGGTCAAAGCTTCTTCTACCTTTGTCACCAGCATCTGAATTCAAATACAGGATGGGTTGCAGTAGAGCCAGCCAGTGAGGAGAGATACAGCCAATGATCTGCATTAATTTCTTGGGTAACAGTGTGGTAGTGGGCTTGAAACAGCAGTAGGTACTTGTGGGATCCCATGAATACAGCAATGTAAGATAAGAGAGGCCAGTTCTTCCACATCCTAGGCATGTGAGTGCAAGTTTGCTAACAAGTAACAGACCTTTTGTGATGTCACTGCCTGGGAAAGAGGCGGAAGCAGTGAGTTAGACTAACAATGTGACCTCCCCAAGAATAAGAATGATAGACATTGCCTCCACCGCCCAGACTCATGCCCTTCGTGGGAAAGAATTTGGTAAGCTGAATAGGCTTTGAGTGCAAAAAAGACTGTCCCTATTGAATAAATCAGTTTATTGAACAAGCACGCTTAAGTGTAGTATTTCCAGAAGTTTACTGCTGGCTGATGAACTGGATTATCAAACATATCCACAAACTGCTGCAACTGCAGAACTTCAGATCTTGGATTGCCGAGGTGTGGATTAAACGGAAATTAAAGCTCATAAACTGCATACTTTCCACATCATATTCCATATGTGTGTACAAGAAATTATAAACTGGCATACAAAATGGATGTGCATAGTACATTTGAATCAGATTTACATAAGCTTTCACACTAAGCAATTATGCTGTTATTTAACCTTCAGATTGATCATGTAAAAGCCACAGCCTTAACCAAATGCATTAAAATGTATGCAGAGGCCAGCATTATTTGCTTTTGCTGAACTAAGAAAAGCATTTGTGGCTTCCAGTTTATTTATTTTCAGTCTGGAGTTGAACTTATGACACCAAGATAAAATGTGCAAACTCTGCAATGCCAACCAAAATGGGTTGGAGGATATATAAAGAAGGCTGCAGCTTCTGAAGTACCAAATTATTATAAAC